>NC_045968.1:17075199-17117699 GCF_010909765.2 Amblyraja radiata
ATCTGTAAACATTAACTTATCAATGGTGACACGCAGGTAGAGCCTAGTTACTACACGACTAAACTGTGCGCCAAGCGGCGACATTGTTTGTATTACACTAGACTCAAAGTTCAGGTGAAGTTAATGTCCTGTACTTGGAGATATGACACTGCAATAAAATGATTCATAGTCCTAGAGCAGGGGAACAGGCCCTTCGACCCATCCCACCCATGCCGACCAAGGTGCCTAGTACAGATGTCAGAGGTTATGGGGAGAAGGCAGGAGAATGATGTTAGTAGGGAGAGATAGACCAGCCACGATTGAATGGCGGAGTAGACTTGATGGGCCGAAAGGCCTCATTCTGCTCCCGATGTTGGGGGAGTCCAGAACCGGGGGGGCCACAGTTTAAGAATAAGGGGTAAGCCATTTAGAACGGAGATGAGGAGACACTTTTTTAACCCAGAGTTGTGAGTCTGTGGAATTCTCTGCCTCAGGGCGGTGGAGGCCGGTTCTCTGGATACTTTCAAGGGAGAGCTAGACAGGGCTCTTAAAGATAGCGGAGTCAGGGGATATGGGGAGATGGCAGGAACGGGGTACTGATTGTGGATGATCAGCCATGATCACATTGAATGGCGGTGCTGGCTCGAACGGCCGAATGGCTTACTCCTGCACTGATTGTCTATTTACCCTATCACTTGTGAACATATGCTGCCTGTCCCGCTGAGTTACTCCAGCATGTTGTGTCTTATCTTCTGTGTCAACCAGCCTCTACACATTATAACGCGTTAATATCTCTCTCTCTCTTCTGTTTGGCAGCGGCGCTGAGCGCGGATCCGAGCGTCCTGGGCAAGTACCGGGCGGGTTTCAGCGAGTGCATCAACGAGGTGACCCGGTTCCTATCTACCTGCGAGGGTGTGAACGCAGAGGTGCGCACCCGTCTGCTCAGCCACCTGGCCAACTGCATGTCCCAGATCAGCGGCCTGAGCTACCCCCCTGCGGCCGCGGGCCACATGCAGCAGCTGCCGGCATCAGGGGCCTCACTCGGCCCGTGTAAAACGAGCGCGGCCGAGGCGCTGGCGGCCGCCACCAAGCTGTACGGCGGCTTCCAGTTAGTGCCCGCGTCCGACGGACAGTTGGCCTTCCTCATCCCCAGCGCGGCGCTGGCGGCGAGCGGGCAGCTCACACCGGGACCGATCATCCCCCTGTTCGCCAACGGCACTGCGCTGCCGCCCGCCGCCTCTCCGGCCACTCGTCCCCCAGCCCCCGCCCTAGCCGCCGCCGCCGCCGCCGCGCCCGGCTTCTCACTGGCCCTCGCAGCCGCCAGCCCGCTCAGTGCCGGCGGGACCACAGATTGCGCAGATACTGTCTGGAGACCCTGGTGACCTGACCTGCCCGGCCCGCTCCACGAACGACTGGCAGCCTCGGGAATAAAGACTCGTTCTACTGAACTGTGTGCCGTTGTAGAAATGTCCAAAGAAGATGGGTCTCGACCATTCCTTCTCTCCACAGACGCTGCCTGTCCCGCTGAGTTACTACAGCATTTTGTGTCTACCTTCAATTGTACAAACACGAACTCTGATTGTACCCAGAATGTTAAAGGTCGGCCCGCATTGGCCCCAGCAGCCCGAATGTACATTTTTCTACAAGTTGATGAAATGCCAAAGACAAACTCCTTACTTTCAAGGAGATTTATATTTCAAAAATAAAAGGAAAACTGACATTTGCGCGGCTGTGGTGTTGGCCGGCAGGCGGAGAGAGCCTTCAAACGCAGAGAGATTGGGAGGCAGATCCGACCTTCCCGCCCGGGTATGCGTTGGGGACTCTGACCATCTCAGTCTCTGCTCCCGAAACACCTCCAACGTTTCACAAAACTTAAATGTATTTCCCCCCCATTTAGAGTCATAGTGATAGTGTGGAAACAGACCCTTCGGCCCAACTTGCCCACACCGGCCAACATGTCCCAGCTACACTAGCCATAGAGTGATACAGTGTGCAAACAGGCCCTTCGGCCCAACTTACCCACACCGGCCAAAATGTCCCAGCTACACTAGTCATAGAGTGATACAGTGTGCAAACAGGCCCTTCGGCCCAACTTACCCACCTCGGCCAACATGTCCCAGCTACACTAGTCCCACCTGCCTGCGCTTGGTCCATATCCCTCCAACCCTGTCCTATCCTGCAAGAAGGGTCTCCACCCGAAACGTCATATATTCCTTCTCTCCTGAGATGCTGCCTCACCCGTTGAGTTTCTCTAGCATATTTGCCTATCTTCCTTCTTACACATTGTCCATGTACCTGTCTAACTGTTTCTTAAACGTTAGGATAGTCCCAGCCTCAACTACCTCCTCCGGCAGCTCGTTCCATACACCCACCACCCTTTGTGTGGAAAAAGTCACCCCTCTGATTCCTATTAAATCTTTTCCCCTTCACTTTGAAAGATCAGAAACCGCCCCTTCGCGCTTCACGTATAAATGTCTTAAACCCAAACGCAGGGAACCGCAGATGCTGGCTTTACATGAAAGACACAAAGCCGTGTCTGGCGTTTGAAATTTGGCGCGAGGTTAGAGCTATTGTGAAGGGATGGGGAAAAGGAGCCGCTGATTATGTGTGTAAACTGTGCGATCACATGTCGGCGAGCTCGCTGCCTCCGGGGAAGGATCAGGTTTCGCCTCCCACAGGTATGGGCCCGAGCAGGCAGCTTGAAACAGCGGCCGGCGGTTCCTGTCTGGCCGCACAGGTGGGTGGCTCATCTCAGCAAGGCCAGGTGGCGTGAGGGAGCCGGCACACACAAAGGCAGACACGCACCCGAAACATTCTCCTGGTTGTGGTCGACTGAACATCAAAAATATCAGTTTGATTTGTGCAAAGGTTACACACAGCAGCCTCATCGCTCCCATGAACCTGGTGTTTAATAGAGTTTACAGAATACACATTGGAACCTTCCTGGCTATAGGTACTATTGCAGAAAGACTTCGTGCCAGCATTGTGGTTATGGTGCCACAGTTTCATAGAGTGATACAGTGTGGAAACAGTCCCTTCAGCCCAACTTGCCCACACCGGCCAACGTGTGCCAGCTACACTAATCATAGTGATACAGTGTAGAAACAGGCCCCTCGGCCCAACTTGCCCACACCGGCCAACATGTCCCAGCTACACTAGGGCGGTGAATCTGTGGAATTCTTTGCCACAGGAGGCTTTTGAGGCAAAGTCAATGGATAGTTTTATGGCAGAGTTAGATATATTCTTGATTGGTACGTGTGTCAGTGGTTATGGGGAGAAGGCAGGAAAATTGGTTTAGGAGGGAGAGATCGATCAGCCATGATTGAATGGCAGAGTAGACTTGATGGGACGAATGGACCAATTCTACTCCAAATCCTTATGACCTGATGACCTCATGACACCAGTCCCACCTGCCCGCGTTTGGCCCAAGTCCATCTGAACCTTTCCTATCCACGTAGTTGAGCCTGATCTAGCTGTGGTGGTCAGTCTGTCCATACACAGAACGTGGACTGCACTCGGTAAAGTACATCCCTTGTGTTACAGTCCACAGGAGCGGGCGGGCTTCTCATTGTGGAATCTGGTTATAGGACACTTGATCCAAATCAGACAATCTCTGATTACACAGAGACTGAATTTGAATCAGACAATCTCTGATTACACAGAATGTTTAAGAAGGAACTGCAGATGTTGGAAAATCGAAGGTAGACAAAAATGCTGGAGAAACTCAACGGGTCGTCTCGGCCCGACACTTCGCCTTTTTCCTTCGCTCCATAGATGCTGCCTCGCCCACTGAGTTTCTCCAGCATTTTTATCTACCTCTGATTACACACGGACTGGATTTAAATCAGACAATCTCTGATTACACAGAGATCAGATTCAGATCAGGCAATTCTCTGGATTTCCAGGCACGATGGTGTCAATGTGTACAAACTAGTGAAATAATTTAATCTAAGATGTTTTGGGGAAACCCCCTTAGAAAGTTCTGCCCAAATGCACGGCATCTCCTGGTGACGAGATTTGCAATGTTGAATCTCCTGTAACCCTCACCTGCACATTCCTTACATCACCATGACAGCTTGTTACTGTTTCCGTGTTCGTTTTAGAATCACCTATCCATGTTCTCCACAGATGCTGCCTGACCCGCTGAGTTACTCCAGCACTCTGTGAAACGTCACCTATCCGTGTTCTCCACAGATGCTGCCTGACCCGCTGAGTTACTCCAGCACTTTCTGTGTTTCTTTGGAAACCAGCACATGCAGTTCCTTGTGTCTATGTCCAAATTACTGGGGGGGGGGGTTGGAATAAAGTTAATGCCAAGGTTTGAGAATGTGACAATCACACGGGGCAAGAAGAGAACATTTCCATTCATGTCATGTGATAGGAGCAGAATTGGACCATTCGGCCCATCAAGTCTACTCTGCCATTCAATCATGGCTGATCTAACTCTCCCTCCTAACCCCATTCTCCTGCCTTCTCCCCATAACCCTTGACACCCTGGTACTAATCCACCTTTAAAATATCCACTGATTTGACCCCCACAGCCTAGACTCTCCCACTGGTGGAAACATCCTCTCCACATCCACTCTGTGCAAGTCGAAGCACCGGCAGGGTTAATGACGGTTCACATGGTTAACTTTCCCTACACCATGAAGTGCAGCCTGGCCCGCTCGCTCGCTCGCTCTCGGCGCTAAGTGCCAGCTTGTGGTACATTCTGCGACCGGGCTTGTTGTGGTGGGCTGGCGGCCTGTGAGTGAGTTGGAGCCGGTCCCCAGCGCACGGCCGGGCCTCAGGGAGAGCTCTGGCAGACACTCAATAACTCCCAGGTGACATCAGAAACCCAAGAGGTCGTGAGAAAGACGCGAACCCTTAGCAGTCGGCCCGCTGCCAGGAGCTGTGGGAATGGTGCACGGCGTCTCTCCGACACGAGCCAGTGCTCCGAGCTGCGGCTGCCTTGCTCTTAAAGCAACGCCGAGCCCGCCCGCCCGGCCGGCCGCACCTCGCCTCTCCCCCACAAACACACATCACCGGCCCGTCTCAAGCAAAGATACTAGAGGAGATACTCCGCTCTATAATCTTTGGTCTCAAGAAGGCCCCCTGTTGAAGGGGGTGGGGGAGGGGGGGGGGGGGGGCAGGTGAACCCCCAACAAGCAGGAGGAACTCAGTGGGACAGGCAGAGATCCAAAACAAATACATTAATAGGATGTGTAGTAGGAATGAATGATAGACACACACACACACACACACACACACACACAGATACACACACACACACACGCACATACACACACAAACACACTCACAGATAGACACACACACACACACACACACACATACACTCACAGATACAGACACACACACATACACACACAAACACACACACTCACAGATACAGACGCACACACACACTCACAGATACAGACACACACACACACAGATACACGCACACACACACACAGATACACGCACATACACACACACACACAGATACACGCACACACACTCACAGATACAGACACACACACACACACACACACACACACACACACACACACACACACACACACACACACACACACACACGCGTAAGGGGTTACCAATGGCGACCCAGTAACCTAACGCTGCAGTTAGTTCCCTGCCCGGTACATGAGACAACTTTGAACACAAATCCTTGCTGATTCATTTGGGGAATATTTGATCTAAATGACAGCGACGTGCAGCTGGTGAATGTGGCAGGAATGTGTAGGGCAGGAGTGGGCTGAGCAGGATATTGTCTTGTGTTGGCATGGTTCACAAACCCGCAGGTTCTGCACCGGTGTCTAAACAGACCACAGCGTGGACCCAACTTGTCCTCAACCAATCAGGGAAATGTACTGTCTGAATATTTTCACAAATGAATTATCTGTGAAGTAAACATGTTTACTAGTACAAGTAGACACATGGAATTGCAGATGCTGGTTTATGGGGAAAACACACAAAGTGCTGGAATAACTGACCAGTTAGGCAGCACTTCTGGAGCACATAGATAAATGAGGAGTTCATAACTTCATCAATGATAGCAGCAATGTTACAAAATTTTGAGATTTTAAAAATCAAGTCTGCAATTTATCCCATCAGATAAAGCATAAAAATAAGTTTAATTTGACACCTAATTCACTTTCATATCTCAAGTATTTAAAAAGTTATGGCCATTTTCATACTGGGAAATGAGCATCTTGTTCCCTATTGATTTTCTATGGACATAACAAAAAAGCTGTGATCGTGAACAGTCAAAAGCCCATAACTTTCTTAAAAATTAAGAGAGCTGAATGAAATTTTCAGTTATCATAGATTGAAGCATTCTGAAACAAATATAAAATAATCTTACTTGGATGACCTGAAATTAAAGCATATAATTAGTTAGTCACCTAATTGTAGCTAATTTCAGACTTCAATTACTAGATCTAAACATCTATCCATTTCTTAATAAATGATTAACATTTTTAAATAGCCTAAATGTCCAAATAATATTCACAAATAATTCACAATAAAACATGATTTTAAAATCTCATTTACATTAATTTATAGACCAAATGGAAGGAATTTAGTGTTTAATTGCTGTAAATTAAAGTCCATTTAAATCAGCTTTCCAGTGGGTTCCTGTGGAACGCGCTGGTTTAGAACGTTCACATTGCGGTAGATTTGTGCCCCAAATGCCCAGAAAAATACTGCGGGATATAATGGGGCCCAAATTGAGCTACTCGCAGTATTAAACTTTGTATAAAGGGATCTTTAGAAGCCCTTTTTAATGTAAAAATATACAGCATACCTTCAGATATTTGCTTTATGAGACCCTGCGGTTGCTGGCGGTCGCGGGTTTAGAGATTGATTTTTAAACTACTATAACTATTTTACGAGGCCTTTAAAACTAATAATAGCTTTTGCGACGGGGTCTTCCAGCAATTTTTCGTTAATAATTAACTAGGCTGAACATCTTCGATTGGAACAGCCTAGAGAAAATCGCGTTTTAAACCCGCCCTCCTCTAAACGGCGCTAAAATCGCGCACACCCTCAACGGCAGATTTTCAACGACGCTTCAGGTAGGCTTTGCAACATACCTAATGATAGGAGCAGAATTACGCTATTCTTCCCATCAAGTCTACTCGCCATTCAATCATGGCTGATCTATCTCTCCCTCCTAACCCCATTCTCCTGCCTTCTCCCCATAACCCCTGACATCTGTACTAGGCCTCTTGGGATGGGCCGAAGGGCCTGTTCCCCTGCTCTAGGACTATGAATCATTTTATTGGAGTGTCATATCTCCAAGTACAGGACATTAACTTCACCTGAACTTTGAGTCTAGGGTAATACAAACAATGTCACCGCTCCCTTGCCCACACCCCCACGTCTCAAGAAAGAAGTCCCAGCCTATCCACCCTCTCCCCGTAACTCGAGCGCACAAGCCCAGGTCACATCCTGATGAATCTCTGCTGCACCCTTTCCAACTTCATGACTTCCTTCCTGTAGCTGGGCGACCTGAACTGCCCACGGTGCTCCAGGTGTGGTCTCACCAACCACTTGTACAGCTGTATCATGATGTTCTGACTGCGTTCTGTCCCATCTCCAAGTATAACAGTGAAGAGAAGGTGTGGAGACGACCTGTAGATATCAGCTGCTGCCTACAGACAGGTTGTACCAATGTCTGCAAAGTCCCTCTAGTATGCTGCCTGTTTTTGGAGTGATGGGGCGAGTATATGCGCGGAACTCGCTATCAAAATATGGAGGGGACAGGGGGGACGGATTTTTTTTTCCTGGCGGCCGCGCGTGCATGCGCACACTCACAAACACGCGCGTGAGGCTTCAGAGGCTCAATCCATCGCTAAACCCAGCTCTACTCTGCCTGTTTTGCCGGGTTAACCTACAGTCCTGCCTGGGCTGATGGGACACCGGCGCTGCTTCTCCGAGCTGGCCATATTTCCCGCAAGTCCAGGCAAGGCTGTAGGTTAACCTGGCGGGATAGGCAGAGTTGAGCTGGGTTTAGCGCTGCTTCTCTGCGCTGGCTGTGGGCCTGGGGGTACAGCTCGCGTCTGACTCCCGACCTCTCTGGCCACCCATGGGGGGGGGGGGTACTCGGGACAGCGCCGGAGAGCCGGCTGGGATCGATCCTGGCTGCGGATGAGGCGCAGGTCTGTGCCACGTCTCCCTCCTCCAATGACCGCTCTCTATCCTCGGTCCCCCCCCCCCTCCCCCCCCCCCCCCACTCCTCCCTCCTCCAATGATCACACTAAATCATCATGTCCCACCCCCATTGCCTGCTGACCGACGTCTCTCTTGTCCAATCGGCGCCTTCGATCAGCAGTCCCACCACCACTGTCTCGCCGAAAGCGGAGATTTCTCCGGGTTTTAAAATCCGGATTACAAAAATGTGGGGGGGGGATCGTCTCCCACCTCTCAAAACAGAGGGGGACGTGTCCCCCTGGACCTCCCGGGATTTCCGCCCCATGTTAAAATATGCCCACACCGTTCTACATTCATTCGTTCAGAAACTCACACCAGAAAGAATTCTGTTCAAGATATACTTCATTAATTCCTAAATCTAGGAGCACAACTAGGCCATTCGGCCCATCGATCATATACGCCGCCATTCAAAATGGCTAATCTACCTCTCCCTCATAACCCCATTTGCCTGCCTTCTCTCCATAATCTCTGAAAACCCGCACTAATCAAGAATAGTCTCGCGTATAAGGACAACATTTGGATGATTGAAAATAGGAATGGTAAAGTATAAAGATGTCCCGAGGAGTTTGCTTTTGCCGTTCCAATAATGAAAACATTCAGAGTTTTGATGCTGGTTTCTATCTCCTGGACAATCCACACTTTCTCAGGCACGTGCTGTCCTTTACACGGGTTGAGTTGGCAGCTATAATGTTCGCATTGGCCGTACACAATGGTACACAACCGTACACAACAGTACACAACAGTACACACACTCACACACACACCACCCGCCCTCCCCCCCACACACACACATCACCCGCCCTCCCCCACAAACACACACACATGCACACACACCCTACACACACACACACACACACACCCACATCACCCCCCTTCCCCACAAACACACACATCACCCCCCTTCCCCACAAACACACACACATGCACACACACCCTACACACACACACACCCACACCGCCCAACCCCCCTCCCACAAACACACCCACCAATCCATCACCCCTCACCCACACACACACCACCCGCCCTCCCCCACACACACACACATCACCCCCCTCCCCCACAAACACACACACATGCACACACACCCTACACACACACCCACACCAACCCCCTCCCCACAAACACACACACACATGCACACACACCCTACACACACACACACACGCACACCCCTACACACACACACACACACACACACACGCCTGTAATTGCCAGTGGTCTGTGAGTGTCCACTGTCGCACACAACATGGACAGGGCAGGTGTACCCAGGTAAGCCCAGCCAGGTAAGACCATTATCACCTACTGAATGGGGAGTACAGGTGTACCCTGGAGTGCCCAGGGTAAGGGCCCTGTCCCGGACAGGTCTACCCAGGGCAAAGTAACATAGTAACATAGAAAAATAGGAGTAGGCCATTCGGCCCTTTGAGGCCAGCACCGCCATTCAATATGATCATGACTGATCATCCAAAATCAGCACCCCATTTCTGCTTTCTCCCCATATCCCTTGATTCCTTTAGACCTACATCTCTCTTGAAAACATCCAGTGAATTGGCCTCCACTGCCTTCTGTGGCAGAGAATTCCACAGATTCACAACTCTCTGGCTGAAGAAGTTTTCCCTTATCAGTTCTAAATGGCCTACCCCTTATTCTTAAACGGTGACCCCTGGTTCTGGATTCCTCCAACATCGGGAACATTCTTCCTGCATCTAGCCTGTCCAATCCTTTAAGAATCTGTATATGTTTCTATAAGATCTCCTCTCATCCTAAATTACAGTGAATACAAGCCCAGTCGACCCATACTTTTATCATATGTCAGTCCCGCCATCCCGGGAATTAACCTGGTAAACCTACACTGCACTCCCTCAATAGCAATAATGTCCTTCCTCAAATTAGGAGACCAAAATTGCACACAATACTCCAGGTGTGGTCTCACCAGGGACCTGTACTACTGCAGAAGGACCTCCTTCCTCCTAAACTCAAATCCTCTCGCAATAAAGGCCAACATGCCATTAGCTTTCTTCACTGCCTGCTGTACCTGCATGCTTACTTTCAGTGACTGATGTACAAGCACACCCAGGTCTCGTTGTACCTCCCCTTTTCCTAATCTGAAACCATTCAGATAATAATCTGCCACCTGTTCTTGCCATCAAAGTGGATAACCTCTCATTTATCCACATTATACTGCATCTGCCATGCATCTGCCCACTCGCCCATCCTGTCCAAGTCACCCTGCAGCCTCATGGCTTCCTCCTCACAGCTCACACTGGCACCCAGCTTTGTGTCATCTGCAAACTTAGAGATGTCACATTTAATTCCTCATTTCATCGCTAAATATCCACTGACGTGGCCTCCATAGCCCTCTGTGGCAATGAGTTCCACAGATTCACCACCCTCTGACTAAAGAAGTTCCACCTCACCTCCTTTCTAAAAGAGCGCCCTTTAATTCTGAGGCTGTGACCTCTGGTCCTAGACTCTCCCACCAGTGGAAACATCCTTTCCACATCCACTCTCTCCAGGCCTTACATTATTCTGTAAGTTTCAATGAGGTCACCCCTCAACAATTTTAATTTTAATTTGAAAATAGACTTTTTTTTGCACTAAAGCAGCAAGTGCTGGCATATCTGGGCGGGGCAGGTGGGCAGGGAGAGAGGAGGTGGCGGCGGCAGTGGCAGATGGAAGAGACTTGATCAGACACTTGTAGAAAGTGGAATCTGCAGACGGTACTCAGTCCACATAGTGCATTGCCACGGTGCCAACATAGACAGCCACCAGGGGGCAGTCAACACCACACCACACTATGGAGCTCTGCAGAAAGACACAAGATACTGGAGTAACCCAGCGGGTCAGGCAGCATCTGTGGAGAACATGGATAGGTGATGTTTCACAGAGTGTCGGAGTAACTCAGCGGGTCAGGCAGCATCTGTGGAGAACATGGATAGGTGAAGTATCGGGTCGAGACCCTTCTTCAGACTGAGAGTCAGAGGAGATAACAAAGAGATAAGGATGTGTAAGGTGTGAAAAGTGAGAACTCTCGTCGGGAGGGAGGAGAACTTCTTCAAAGTAGGCATACCTTGAGGAGATTGCTTAGTGGAGCAGACAAAATGCTTAGGAAGGAACTGCAGATGCTGATTTACACCAAATATATACACAAAAAGCTGGAATAACTCAGCGGGACAGGCAGTTTCTCTGGAGAGATGGAATGGGTGACGTTTCGGGTTGAGACCCTTCTTCAGAGCTCTGTGCTTGTTTGGATTATTAACACCCTGCATGTATTCCTCACACAAATGCGTTTTGGCACACTGGGCGAGTCCCATATGCCTGCATTTGGCCCATATTCCTCTAAACCCATCACACCCCTAGATATGTCTTTTAAAAGTCATAATTGTATCCACTTTTACAGCTTCCTCTGGCAGCTCATTCCAGATACGGACTACTTTCTGAGTGGAAAGGTTGTCCCAGAGCACGGCTGTCAACTGGCATAGAGCGTGAGACTCACGCATTTCATGAAATTCTCACGCTCTCACGCTGATGACAGAAGTTCTCACGCTCAAAAAAATCTGGAGAAACTCAGCGGATGAGGCAGCATCTATGTCTGAGTTTGACCCTTCTTCACACTCAAGCATTTCTCCAGCATTTTTGTCTACCGCTCTATAGATGCTGCCTCACCCGCATTCACATTCCCGTGCAGATTGTGTGATAGGTGAGACACGGCGGTGGTCCCAGCACCGACCCCTGGCTGGGGCACCGCTCACACCTCCCACCCTCACCTCCAGTGGCTCTGTGTCTGGCAGCCGCTCTGTCCACACCCCTTCCAGGAGTTTTAACCCCGGCCCGGAGTGCGGACCGGGTGAGTGGGGGCATCGGTGCCGCCTCCGGAGCCGCGGGGATGAATCTCAGGCTAAGGCTCCGCTCAGATGCCCGACCCCCGGGTCACTGTCCCTCACCTCCCCCGGACCCCAGCTGGACACAGAGCACCTGGGCCGGCCCGCATCGCAGGGGGGGAGAGAAGGAAATGCTCCCCGGGCATCACCAAGTCTCCGCTCACTCCGTGTGTTGTCGCCGCTCCACTGTCGTTGGGCCTAACATCGTAGAGCCGGCGGTGGCCTCTGGCCGGGACCAGCCTGATGGCTCCAGTCGCGGAGCCTGCGGACCTGACATCGCGGAGCTGGCCGTCTTTGGAGCGGGAAGAGCTGTGGTGGCGCGCGGCTGCGACCCGACTTCGGAGCTTCGAAGACTCCGGCTGCGGCCCCGGTGGACAGGAACATCGGGAGCTCGCAGGTCCCTGGTGGGAGACCGCTTTTCGGAGCTCCCGCAACGGCAACTTCTCCCGCTGGAATCGCGGGGTTTAAAGGACACGGAGTGGGGCCTAACATCGCCCGGCGCGGCATAACGGCCGCGGGACTTAACATCGCCCGCCGGGGGCTTTAACATCAGGAGCCCCAGTTCGCCTAAAAACGCTGCAGTTGGAATGCTGGACCGCGGGAGAAGAACAAAGGGAAGAGATAAGACTTTGCCTTCCATCACAGTGAGGAGGTGTTGGAGACTCACTGTGATGGATGTTTATGTAAACTGTGTTAAGTGTGGGTCTTGGGTTTTTTTGTAATGTAAGACTGTAGAAAATGCAATTTCGTTCAAACCAAGCTGTTTGAATGACAATAAAAGGCATTCTATTCTATTCTATTCTATTCTATTCCAGGTGATATTTCGGGTCAAGACCTTCAGACTGAAGAGGTTGAAAACCAGCCATAAAACACAGTGACTGGAGATGTGTGTTATCCAACTAAGGGCAGAAATCAGAATCATGTTTTCATCTTTATTGCCCAGACATGGACCAGTTGACTTCTGGTTTAGGGAACTCCACGACTGAACGATGTGAAGATGAGAAGCACTGCTGCGATTGGTGTAAGTGTACATTTAGACTGTTTCAAAGAATAGCAGCAGAAGATCAAACCACAAGTTAACCGTTTGCAAGTGTTTGTCTCATCAGGGCTAGGCACCAATCTCCAGCCTACATGAAGTTACCTCTACTGGGGATAATAACGAGCAGAAATAGGTCACTGATAACAATCTACAAATATGAACGTTGTAAACCACTGATCTATCCGTCCTGGCCACAGATGCAAATCTTTTAGTCCCACGGCATATTGTCATGTGTTGGATGAAGCTTATTTCAGTTCTACGGTATCAGAACATCCACTGAGACTATCATTAGATCTCAGTAGCGAGGGTTAACTACTGTATCTCAGCTCTGTTGCTCTCTTGTGTTGTGGTGGCTCGAACAATACTCGTGTATATAGGCAAATTACACCAGAACTGCAGATGCTGGTTTACACCGAAGATAGACACAAAAATGCTGGAGCAACTCAGTGGGACAGGCAGCACCTACTACTGTATCGCCTGATCTGCAATCTTGGCTATTGTGCCAACATGCTGTACATTTAGAGGAAAAAAATACCCTGAAACTTGCTCTGATTGGCTCGACAGTTTCCAACATGTGTAGGAACTAAGTTCTACGTTTATGCAGTCTTGCAGCGAACGGAGCAGATGTTTGAAATGCTTGCAGGGCACATCTGGATTGCTGCGGGCAACTTGCACACAAAGTAAAAGAGGCAGGAAAAGAGCAATTTGCAGAATTAGAGATTCAAGTTTTCATTGAAAACAAAAGATGTAATTTGGCAAATGCTGCTGATCATATACGATGTAATCGAAGTATTCCATAACCAATGGACAATTAAACATCTAGGTCCAATCAGAGAATCAAATGCACACTTTCTAACAGTTATTTAGACTACAATAGATACACATTGTGCTGCGTCAATTACTTAAAAATATATAAATATTCTTTTAAAGATAAAAATGTAAAAAAGGTAAGGATATCCAATATTCTGCAGGATGCAATGGTTTAATTCGGTGTCGGAACAGTGAATTAATTAAACAGCAAATCCAACTGATCCAATTTGTAAACTGTGCAGTAAAGTGTTATTGACTAATTTTGCAAAGAACTTTAGTCTAAATTGTTCTCCCTGTGTTGGTGTTTTGTGGAAGTAGCTAATTTTGCAGGGTCTTTGGGCTATTTGTCTGAAGTTGCAGTGTCCTTTAGGCTACGTGGCCCGATACGCTGAGGTAATTTGATTCATATGGTCTATATTTTTAGAGGTTTTGATCTTGGTGGGTTATTTCTGCCCCAATTGTTTGCTCAGGAAAAGACACATTACTGAATTCTTGAAATGCTTTGGCTTTTAATTCCAAATTATTTCCTACTTTCTAATAATAAACTGTGAATGGGGGCATTTCCCTGCTTGGAGCTTCCCCCGTACAAGACAAGTTAGGTGGGCCTTGCATGGGGAACATGCTAAGTTTGTGTTGACTGAGATCTGTTATATACTGATACCGAAGAGAATGGAGCAGCTGGGCATGAACACTCTGGAGTTTAGAAGGATTAGAGGGGATCTCATTGAAACATACAAGATTATTATGGGTTTGGACACGTTAGAGGCAGGAAACATGTTCCCGATGTTGGGGGAGTCCAGAACCAGGGGCCACAGTTTAAGAATAAGGAGTAAGTCATTTAGAACGGAGACAAGGAAACACTTTTTCTCACAGAGAGTGGTGAGTCTGTGGAATTCTCTGCCTCAGAGGGCAGTGGAGGTCAGTTCTCTGGATGCTTTCAAGAGAGAGCTAGATAGGGCTCTTAAAGATAGCGGAATCAGGGGATATGGGGAGAAGGCAGGAACGGGGTACTGATTGGGGATGATCAGCCATGATCACATTGAATGGCGGTGCTGGCTCGAAGGGCTGAATGGCCTACTCCTGCACCTATTGTCTATTGTATTGTTCAGTTTAGTTTATTGTCACGTGTACCGAGGTAAACATAGAAACATAGAAATTAGGTGCAGGAGTAGGCCATTCGGCCCTTCGAGCCTGCACCGCCATTCAATATGATCATGGCTGATCATCCAACTCAGTATCCCGTACCTGCCTTCTCTCCATACCCTCTGATCCCCTTGGCCACAAGGGCCACATCTAACTCCCTCTTAAATATAGCCAATGAACTGGCCTCGACTACCCTCTGTGGCAGGGAGTTCCAGAGATTCACCACTCTCTGTGTGAAAAAAGTTCTTCTCATCTCGGTTTTAAAGGATTTCCCCCTTATCCTTAAGCTGTGACCCCTTGTCCTGGACTTCCCCAACATCGGGAGCAATCTTCCTGCATCTAGCCTGTCCAACCCCTTAAGAATTTTGTAAGTTTCTATAAGATCCCCTCTCAATCTCCTAAATTCTAGAGAGTATAAACCAAGTCTATCCAGTCTTTCTTCATAAGACAGTCCTGACATCCCAGGAATCAGTCTGGTGAACCTTCTCTGCACTCCCTCTATGGCAATAATGTCCTTCCTCAGATTTGGAGACCAAAACTGTACGCAATACTCCAGGTGTGGTCTCACCAAGACCCTGTACAACTGCAGTAGAACCTCCCTGCTCCTATACTCAAATCCTTTTGCTATGAAAGCTAACATACCATTTGCTTTCTTCACTGCCTGCTGCACCTGCATGCCCACTTTCAATGACTGGTGTACCATGACACCCAGGTCTCGCTGCATCTCCCCTTTTCCTAGTCGGCCACCATTTAGATAATAGTCTGCTTTCATGTTTTTGCCACCAAAATGGATAACCTCACATTTATCCACATTATACTGCATCTGCCAAACATTTGCCCACTGACCCAGCCTATCCAAGTCACCTTGCAGTCTCCTAGCATCCTCCTCACGGCTAACACTGCCCCCCAGCTTAGTGTCATCCGCAAACTTGGAGATATTGCCTTCAATTCCCTCATCCAGATCATTAATATATATTGTAAATAGCTGGGGTCCCAGCACTGAGCCTTGCGGTACCCCACTAGTCACTGCCTGCCATTGTGAAAAGGAGCCGTTTACTCCTACTCTTTGCTTCCTGTTTGCCAGCCAGTTCTCTATCCACATCAATACTGAACCCCCAATGCCGTGTGTTTTAAGTTTGTAAACTAATCTCTTATGTGGGACCTTGTCGAAAGCCTTCTGGAAGTCCAGATACACCACATCCGCTGGTTCTCCCCTATCCACGCTACTAGTTACATCCTCGAAAAATTCTATAAGATTCGTCAGACATGATTTACCTTTTGTAAATCCATGCTGACTTTGTCCAATGATTTCACCACTTTCCAAATGTGCTGCTATCCCATCTTTAATAACTGACTCTAGCAGTTTCCCCACTACCGATGTTAGACTAACTGGTCTGTAATTCCCCGTTTTCTCTCTCCCTCCCTTCTTGAAAAGTGGGGTTACGTTTGCTACCCGCCAATCCTCAGGAACTACTCCAGAATCTAAAGAGTTTTGAAAGATTATTACTAATGCATCCACTATTTCTGGAGCTACTTCCTTAAGTACTCTGGGATGCAGCCTATCTGGCCCTGGGGATTTATCGGCCTTTAATCCATTTAATTTACCCAACACCACTTCCCTGCTAACCTGGATTTCACTCAATTCCTCCAACTCCTTTGACCCGCGGTCCCCTGCTATTTCCGGCAGATTATTTATGTCTTCCTTAGTGAAGACGGAACCAAAGTAGTTATTCAATTTGTCCGCCATATCCTTGTTCCCCATGATCAACTCACCCGTTTCTGACTGCAAGGGACCTACATTTGTTTTAACTAATCTCTTTCTTTTCACATATCTATAAAAACTTTTGCAGTCAGTTTTTATGTTCCCTGCCAGTTTTCTTTCATAATCTATTTTTCCTTTCTTAATTAAGCCCTTTGTCCTCCTCTGCTGGTCTCTGAATTTCTCCCAGTCCTCCGGTATGCTGCTTTTTCTGGCTAATTTGTACGCATCATCCTTCGCTTTGATACTATCCCTGATTTCCCTTGTTATCCACGGATGCACTACCTTCCCTGATTTATTCTTTTGCCAAACTGGGATGAACAATTTTTGTAGTTCATCCATGCAGTCTTTAAATGTCTTCCATTGCATATCCACCGTCAACCCTTTTAGAATTAATTGCCAGTCAATCTTGGCCAATTCACGTCACATACCCTCAAAGTTACCTTTCTTTAAGTTCAGAACCATTGTTTCTGAATTAACAATGTCACTCTCCATCCTAATGAAGGTACAGTGGAAAGCTTTTGTTGCGTGCTAACCAGCCAGCGGAAAGACAATACGTGATTACAATCAACCCATTTACAATGTACAGATACATGATAAGGGAATAACATTTAGTGCAAAATAAAGTCATCAAAGTCCGAACAAGGACAGTCCGAGGGTCACTGATGAGGTAGGCTTGCGATGGTTCCGTAGATTGAATATACATGAGCTATTCCACTCTGTTGGTCAGAGTGGAATAGCTGTTCTGAGTGACCACATTTCATTCAGTGCGCATCTCTCTATGAACCTTTAAAATCAGAGGCTGATCATTGTTTTGCAAGGGATTGTTCTGTTGAAAGTTTTAATTCATATTTATTGAGCAATGGAAAAAAATATTCATACAGAAGAACGCAATAGATTATCATCCAAATCGGTGAGATACAATGGACTGTTGTCTATTTAATCTGTTTTTTAATACGTATCATGAACATTTTTTTGTTTATTGTGGGTTTTGCAGAGAATGACGTTTACATTTTAGGATAGCACGGTGGCACAGCGGTAAAGTTGCTGCCTCACAGCGCCAGAGACCTGGGTTCCATCGCGACTATAGGTGCTGTGGAGAACATGGATAGGTGACGTTTCACAGACTTCCATCCCGACTACGGGTGCTGTCTGTACGGAGGTTGCACGTTCTCCCCGTGACCGCGTGGGTTTTCTCCGGGTGCTCCAGTTTCCTCCCACACTACAAAGACGTGCAGGTTTGTAGGTTTATTAGATTGGTATTAAAAAAAAAAAATTTGTATGTAAGATAGTGTTAGTGTGTGGGGATCGCTGGTCGGTGCAGACTCGGTGGGCCGAAGGGCCTGTTTCCACACTGTATCTCTAAACTAAACTAAACTCATCTGTTGTGCTACTGCAAGTAAGAATTTCATTGTTCTGTTTCGAGACATATGAGAATAATTCACACTCTCGACTTTACCCCAATGTAAAGGGCCTGTCCCACACTTTCCCGAGTTACTCACAAATTCTCCCGAGTTTTCCCCTTGATTCAAACTCGGAGAATGTCTGTAGCGAGTCCTTAGGAATCCGAAGGATTCCGTAGATATATCGTAGCGGCTCGTTATGCCAGCTGCAGGTACTCGGGGCATCAGGTAAGTTGAGGTGTTTTTTCCAGCATGACAAAAAATGTCCAAGAGTAACAAGATAGTCGGGAGGAGGAGTTCGTAGATCACAAGAACCTTGATTTTTTTGTAAGGTCCTTTTAACTCGGCAGTGGACTCGGGAAAGTGGGACAGGCTTTTAACAGTGTACACACAGTGGTGGACTGGGTCTAAAAATATTGGTTGCCAGGAGACAAAGGGGGCCCACCCACAACTACAATGCTATCATTTAACAGGGGCCCACTTGCCATCACTTGTTATCACTTGATCAGGGGCCCACTTGCCAACGGGCAAGCTGACACCCTGGCCAGTCCGCCACTCTGTACACACTTACCATATACTCAGCCAATGGATAACATACATGAAGGAATTAGAGCATTAGACTTAGAGAACTTATAACATTAGTTATTATTTTACAAGTTAAAGTGTCCCCAACGTTGTTATATTATTGGAAAAACAATTGTTGATCAAGGTAGCTTGACTTTAAACTGTTGTGTGTACGGCACCTTTTTGACAGCAAACAATGCACTGGTCTGAGTTGAAGTACATACAGAAAATGTACATTAAAACAAATGAAGTAATTATCAAAACCAAGGAATAAAGAAACTATGATTAAGCAAATTGTGATGTTTGGTGGACTGTGTGGGGTGGGAGGACCCGTTGCTCCTCCCGTGCAGCAGGTGGTGCTACACAGGACGCAATGTTTTGTATATAGTTTATCCTGTCTGTAGACAGTGTGTGTGCAGCCATTTTTAATTGTCTTGCTGCCAGCATTGAGTAAAGCATTAAAGACTTCTGTTGTAAATTTAAGACTCACAAATTTTATGCAGACCTAGAGAAAGAACACGAAACAAACGAATCCCATCTGAAGAAGAGTCTCGACCCAAAACATCACCCATTCATTCTCTCCAGAGATGCTGCCTGAGTCACCAACATTTTGCTTCTGCTTTGATCTGTCATTTTCGCACCTTACCTTCCGTATCTCTGTGTCTCCCTCTCCCCTGACGCTCAGGCAGAAGAAGGGTCTCAACCCGAAATGGCACCCATTCTTTCTCTCCACAGATGCTGCCTGACCCGCTGAGTTGCTCCAGCACCCTGTGAAACGTCACCTATCCATGTTCTCCACAGATGCTGCCTGACCTGCTGAGTTACTCCAGCACTATTAAGAAGAGACAAGAGCTCCCATTACATTTACAATCTCAAGAAGGGTCCTGACCTGAAACATATAGAACAGTACAGCACAGGCCATTCGGCCCATAATGTTTATGCCCAACATGATGCCTAGTTAAACTAATCTCTGCCTGCACGTGATCCATATCCCTCCATTCCCTACATATCCATGTGCCTATCCGAAAGACCCTTAAACACCACTATCGTGCTTGCCTCCACCACACACCTGGCAGCACGTTCAGGAATACACCACCCTCTGTAAACAAAATCTTGCCCCGCACATCTCCAATCAACTTTCCCCCTCTAGTTTTGGACATTTCCACCCTGGGAAAAAGATCCCTGAACTCTCCATTTTACTGTGTCTCTCTGTACTCTCCACTGCACTAATGCAGTCTCTGTATCCTCCACATTACTAACAGTCTCTGTACTCTCTACCTCACTAACACAGTCTCTCTATACTCTCTACCCCACTAAGTTTCTCTATCCTCTACCTCACTAACAGTCTCTGTACTCTCTACTTCACTACCAGTCCCTGTACCCTCTACCTCACCAACACAGTCTCTCTATCCTCTACCCCACCTAATAATCTCTGTATCCTCTACTTCATTAACAGTCTCTGTATCCTCTACTTCACTAATGCAGTCTCTATACTCTCTACTTCACTAACAGTTTCTGCACCCTCTACCTCGCTCACAGTCTCTGTACTCTCTACTTCACTAATGCAGTCTCTATACTCTCTATCCCACTAACAGTCTCTGTATCCTCTACCTCACTACCAGTCCCTGTACCCTCTACCTCACTAACGCAGTCTCCCTATCCTCTCCACTCCACTAATACAGCAGTGATCATTATTGTTATCCCACAGTTAATCAACATATCCTCCCACTAGTTCACTCACTGTCCCAGGGTTAAAACACAGGGCTCATTTTATCCTGACAGAGTAAATACCGAGGAAACTTTCATGAATACACTGCCACCCCCCAAATCTGTAGTTAATATCTCACCAAAAACAACTTCTGGGCCTGTGTTTCACGTTTTCTCACGGTTCCGCCCACATTGTTTCTGAGTGATATGTAGCTGTCTTAGTTATACAGAGGACAGGCAGTAATGATAACCCTGTGCTACTGACAATCAGACCAGCCCCAACACACATATCCTTCATTTATGAACCCAATTCCACTGGTAACATTAGAATGATACTGTTCTAAAGAAACAAAAGTGTATGCATGAGTTTGATTAATTTTATGACTTTGTCTGACGTTACACGTCAGTTTTATTTGAAGCGGTTAAAATGTAATGAAGAATACGACTAACAATGTCTTGTGCCTGTGACCATTCTGCAAGCGCATTCCCTCATCCAGATTAAAGGCTGGGAAATTCCTCTCTCAGATTGAGTTTCAGGACTGAAGCTCTTAATGGAAATATCAAAGGTGCATGGAAGGAGAAGGGAAATGGTTGGAAGATGTTTAACAGCCTTTTCACATCATGAATTACATGTTTAAAGCCCCAAGTCGATACTTGTGTTTGCGACCGACTCTTCAGAAAAGCAGACAGAAATATCGTTAAAGCAACATCAAGGCTTTCCTCCACAGATGTAATCACAATCCTGTTACATTCAGAGATTGCATTCAGATCAAACCGCACCACACACTTGATTATAATCCAGCATATTTTACATTCCATATCAAAACACAATATAATATTGCACTGCATTGCTGAGAACAATGCTGGCTTATGGTTGCTGCCTCACAGCGCCAGAGACCCGGGTTCGACTCCAATGTTAGGTGCTGTCTGTACGGAGTTTGTACGTTCTCCCCGTGACCTGCGTGGATTTTCTCCTGGTGCACCGGTTTCCTCCTACACTCCAAAGACGTGCAGGTTTGTAGGCTAATTGGCTTGGGAAAATTGTAAATTGTTCCTTGAGTGTGTAGGATAGTGTTAATGTGCGGGGATCGCTGGACCCAGTGGGTCGAAGGGCCTGTTTCCGCACTGTATCTCTAAACTAAACTAAACTAAACTATATTCTGCATCCTCCCCTTTGCTCTAATTGTACGGGGCGGGAGATTGTACGGGGCGGGAGATTGTACGGGGCGGGAGATTGTACGGGGCGGGAGATTGCAACCTTCACGTGGTCCGCCCTGTTTCGACGAATGCAATCAACCAATCAAATAAGATCAAATAGTCCTACAACTTTAGGCTGGGCACGCCATACGCAAGAAGAATAACTGATTGTATCTATGTGTGGTATATCTGATTTGTTTACAAAGCATGCATAACAAAGCTTCACACTGTACCTCGGTCCACGGACAATAATAAACCGGACCTAAGGACCACATTGTGCAGTCCACTTCAGAACAGAGAAGTATAAATGAAGAAACACCCTGTTCTAATTGAAATCAAGCAGCAAGCTTTTGGAATTCATAGAAATGAAATGAAATAATAAATTCAATGTTTGTTTAACATGAAATATTTTTAACTATTCCACAAATTAGTTTCACTTAAAAACGTTGAATTTCTGCTTCATATTCCTTGCGTTCATTAAGTTTGAATGTCAGCGATGGAAAGATTTCAGACGTGTGGGGTTATCCATTGTAAAGTGGCATAATGTACAAATGTGTGCTTGACCTGCGGCCCTCAGTGCAGGCAGGATAAGGCAATACAGGCCCCACAGCAGGTAATGAACTGGGCAACTCTGAACTTAGGAACACTCTAACAATATTAGCAAACACTGCAGACATCATCTAGTGGCAAGTTCATGCTGAAAGTAGAATGGAAAGTTCTACTCTAATGTCCATCCTCGATGGTTCAATGCGGTGCAGAAACTGCAGACAACAGGAGATAATCAAAGCTTTCTTTCAAAAAGAAAGAATGACTGGACAAATGTATCACACTGCATGGGAGAACAAACAGAACTGGGCTAAAGTAACACGAGGATCAGCAATTACGTTCAAGGATTCACGTAAACAAGTTGTATAAATATGAAGTTGAGGACAAACGTGTGGAAGAATTGAGGACTTTATACCTGTTGGATTCATACTATATATGGAGATTAGTATCTGCAGAGAGGGGGCATATAGGACAATTTTCTCTTTAAGAATTCTCGATTGTTGACATATTTTGGAATGCTATTAATCGCATTCTAATACATCATTTCCAAATCAATATTCCTGATTAATTTGAGATGAATGAGCAACATAAGGTCTGGTTGTTGAAGCAGAGGAGGTGAAAGGACCCAGAGCCGGGGTAACATCAGGAGCAGCCTGTCAGCCTTCCATTGTGAAATTGGGAAGAGTGTGGAAAACAACAAGTCAGTCCATGGAAAAATAATTCTTCATTCTCAAGAACATTGTAAGAAATGGCCAATTGTTAGGAGTAGTTTAATTTAGAGATACAGTGCGGATACAGGCCCTTTGGCCCACCGAGTCTGCACCGACAAGCAATGAACACTATCCTACACTAAGGGCAATTTTTACATTTTGATAGGTCTTTGGAATGTGGGACGCAGGTCACGGGGAGAACGTGCAAACTCCGCACAGACAGCACCCGTGGTTGGGATGGAACCCGGGTCTCTGGCGTTGTGCGGCAGCAACTCTACCGCTGCGCCACCGTGCCGCCCTTAATTAATTAACGACAAATAGCTCAACACCCTTGGTGACTGAGTAGCATACTGCATCAAGTAAAGAAGATACAATGGCCCTTTGCATGGACCACGCACGGCAATGACAGAGATGGTGACAACCACCCCCCTAGAATGATGACAGAGGTACCTGAGTAAATGTCGGAACTATCAATTGGTGCTGCAGGAAATAATCTACAAAGTGAATGCAGTGAAGTCTGTCCCCTTTGTTTAAGCAGAGTTTACAGAGTCTGTGCAGGACGGTGTGCCTGGGGGCGGAGCTCTGTGCTGTTTTATTGTGCTCAGGTATGCTCAGGTTAGCTCAGATATGCTCAGGTATGCAACGTGAGATACCTGGGACATTATCCCCAGCTGGCCGGCTACCTAACAACACGATGACTCAAGTTTCATTCCAGGCTAGTGTCTGTTCTTGTGGAGGTGTGAGTGCTCCAGCGCTCTGTACTGTGTAGTAAGGAACTGCAGATCTTCGTCGCTCTGTACTGCCGCCCGCTGTTTGCTCTCCATACTGTCAGAGAATTGTAGATATTATCAAAGAGTCATGTAGCATGGAAACAGTCCCACCTATCTCTAAACCTGTCCTATCAATGTACCTGTCTAACTGTTTCTTAAATGTTGGGATAGTCCCTGCTTCAACTACCTCCTCCGGCAGCTTGTTCCATACACCCACCACCCACTGTGTGAAAAAGTTACCCCTCAGATTCCTGTTAAATCTTTTCCCCTTCACCTTGAACCTATGTCCTCTGGTCCTTGGGTCCCAGAGCTAGTTGTAGCTCAGAGTGTTCTTTGCTTTGCTGGGGCCACTTGTTGGGATGAGATGAGCTGCAGGAGTTTTATATTAGTATTTGACGACATGTAGCATCACCTCAATCTCCCAAGGAAGTAGAGACGTTGATGAACCTTCTCAGTCTCAAGGGGACATGGGCCCATTGTGTGCCTTGCCCAAAGAATGCCCGATGGGTGAATGGCCCTCATTATGAGTGGTATGACTGTAGCTGGTGAGTGAGGTTGTGTTGGCACCAATACTAATGAGCAAGGCACATGAATGAACATGCAACGAGTGATGGATGGACCCTGCAATGTCCAGAGTAGGGGAATCGAGGACCAGAGGACATAGGTTTAAGGTGAAGGGGAGAAGATTAAATCGGAATTTGAGGGGTAACTTTATCACTCAGAGGGTGGTGGAGGCCATCCACTCAGGCATCTTCTGATTTCATTCCCTATCAAGTTAGGTTGAATTATAAAAACTCAATATGACTTGGCAGACAAAGTAGCGTTTCCAACTTGTGTTTTATTGTCTGAAGATGTCTCGACCAGAAACGTCACCTATCCATGTTCTCCACAGATGCTGCCTGACCCGCTGAATTACTCCAGCATTCTGTGAAACGTCACCTATCCATGTTCTCCACAGATGCTGCCTGACCCGCTGAGTTACTCCAGCACTCTGTGTATATCTTCCCCTCGATCGGTTAGTTAGGTGCTGGTTCAGCAGTCGGTACATTGTAAATGTATGTGACATTTTCTGGAGACAGACAACAGTTTCCTTGCTGAGACTGAAGGAGAACGTTGCTGCACAGTGTACGATGTGTAAGGAAGCCTGTGACCTTTGGAGGGGGGGGTCTTCATCAATCTCTGCTCTCCCTCTCTCTCTCGTTAGGCCGCTTGGTTTTGATCCTCCAGCTTCTGGATAATGAGATGCATCAATGACAACTGCAGCTGCTGAAGGTCTTATCCCGCTGTCCCCTCCCCCTCTCCCCACACACTGAGTGCGAGTCCCATCGTCCCACTTACATGGAACATTTCCCACCTTCCAGCCACTGTGTGCCGGGACAAGAAGCTATCTCCCCACGTATCAAACATTCCTGCTTTCTTTTCAAGATTATTTTGCTTATCATTTCACTCGCTGGTTCCACTGGATGAATCGGTTTCAGCTCGTCTGTGACACCCTCTAGTTTTAGTTTATAGACAATAGACAATAGGCACAGGAGTAGGCCATTCGGCCCTTCAAGCCAGCATCACCATTCAATATGATCATGGCTGATCATCCACAATCAGTACCCCGTTCCTGCCTTCTCCCCATATCCCCTGACTCCGCTATCTTTAAGAGTCCTATCTAGGTCTCTCTTGAAAGTATCCAGAGAACCAGCCTCCACATCCCTCTGTGGCAGAGAATTCCACAGACTCACAACGCTCTGTGTGAAAAAGTGTTTCCTCATCTCCGTTCTAAATGGCTTTCCTCTTATTCTTAAACTGTGGCCCTTGTCCCGTGTACTGAGGTACAGTGAAAAGCTTGTGGAGCCTGCTATCCAGGCACCAGAAAGACAATACATAATTACAATCGAGCCATTTACAGTTGTGTAGATACATGTTTAAGAAAGAACTGCAGATGCTAGAAAAATCGATGGTGGACATAAATGCTGGAGAAACTCAGCGGGTGAGGCACCATTTATGGAACGAAGGAATAGGTGACGTTTCGGGTCGAGACCCTTCTTCAGACTGATTCATGTACAGAAACATGATAAGAGAATGACGTTTAGTGCAAGGTTAACCCAGCAAAGTCTGATCTAGGATAGTCCGAGGGTCACCAAAGAGGTGGATAGTAGTTCAGCACTGCTCTCTGTTTGTGGTAGGATGGTTCAGTCACCTGATAACAGCTTTTGCCCGATGGGAGAGGGGAGAAGATGGAGTGGCCAGGGTGTGGTTCGTCCTCGATTATGCTGCTGGCCTTGCCGAGGCAGCGTGAGGTGTAGATGGAGTCAATGGAAGGGAGGTTAGTTTATGTGATGGTCTGGGCTGGGTCCACAATTCACTGCAATTTCTTGCGGAATCTCTGCATGAATTGAGGTAGGTACTGTAACTATTTTATAAGACACTTGGATAGGTATGTGGAAAGGGAAGGTAGAGTGAAATACGGGCTTAAAACGGGCAAACAAGACTAGATTTGATGGGGCACCTTGGACAACATGGAGGAGTTAGGCCGAAGGGCCTGTTTCTGTGCGACATGACTATGACTCTGCGACTGTAATATCATGGTTACAATCACACAGGTAGGTGATGGTATGGGTTAGGGCCAGGGACTATGTACACGCACTGTAGTGGGGGGAAGTAACGGCCTGTTTCAGGCACCAAGACTCGCTGGACGCAACGACCGTCCCGAGGTGTGAGATGTGCGTGCAAGGTCGTCCACTGGCCGGGACAGAGGACCACAAACTAACCGGTGGAGAAGGTCATAAGGTCATACGGGATAGGAGTAGAATTAGGCCATTTGGCCCATCAAGTCTACTCCGCCATTCAATCATGGCTGATCTATCTCTTTCTCCCAACCCCATTCTCCTGCCTTCTCCCCATAACCCCTGACACCCCCCGAACTAATCGAGAATCTATCAATCTCTGCCTTAAAAATATCCACTGACTTGGCCTCTACAGCCTTCTGTGGCAATGAATTCCACAGATTCACCACCCTCTGACTAAAGAAATGTCTCCTCATCTTCTTCCTAAAAGAACATTCTTTAATTCTGAAGCTATGACCTCTAGTCCTAGACTCTCCCACTAGTGGAAACATCCGCTCCAGTAGAGGCCCAGTAGATCCAATTATCCAATATAACACAGGCTGCCTCCTCCAAGCCAAGCCCTGCAGCCCAACTTGTCCACACCGGCCAATATGTCCCAGCTACGCTCGTCCAACCTGACCTCGTTTGGTCCATACCCCTCCAAACCTGTCTTATGCCTATACCTGTCTAAATGTTTCTTCAATGTTGGGACTATCACCTGCAGCACCGCCATTCAATATGATCATGGCTGATCATCCACAATCAGTACCCCGTTCCTGCCTTCTCTCCATATCACTTAACTCTGCTATCCCTAAGAGCAGTTAATAGCATAAAAAACACAGTTATATAAAAATAATTAAAATATAAAATTGAGAATGTACAAGGACAAAAAAAAACCCACTGAGGTCAAATACAGAGCAAAATCAGTTAAAAGCTTGATTAAAAAGATACGTTTTTAGCTTCCGTTTAAAAATGATGCCCTAACACACTGCCTCGGCAAGGCCAGCAGCATAATCAAGGTCCAGTCTCACCCCGTGTTTAAGAAGGAACTGCAGATGCTGGAAAATCGAAGGTACACAAAAAAGCTGGAGAAACTCAGCGGGTGCAGCAGCATCTATGGAGCGAAGGAAATAGGCAACGTTTCGGGCCGAAACCCTTCTTCACCCCGGTCACTCCCGCTTCTCCCCTCTACCATCGGGAAAGAGGTACAGAAGTGTGAAAATGCACAGATTCAGGGACAGTTTCTTCCCAGCTGTTATCAGGCAACTGAACCATCTTATACAATACAATGCAATTTTATCACCAACTAGAGAGCGGTCCTGAATTACTATCGGCCTATTTTTAATCAGACTTTGCTGGACTAATCTTGCACTAAACGTTATTCCCTTTATCCTGTATCTGTACGCTGTGAATGGCTCGATTGTAATCATCAACTGTCTTCCCACTGGTTAGCCCGCAACAAAAAGCTTTTCACTGTACCTCGGTACACGTGACAATAAACTAAACTGAAACTAACTTAAAACTTCAAAACCTGAGGACATTTCTATCAACAATGCATTTAATACGTGAATAGTAACCAACACTTCCCCCCAATAATAACACCAGCACAAACTAACAGAAGTGTTAGTTTTGAAGCATTTTGGCAGTGTTGTCAGAAAAGTACGAGCCAGCAGCACAAAGCCTTTTGAATGAAACAGATTTATGACATTGTGAAACGTCACCATTATTTGGAGAACCATAGCCGAGTGTGAGAGTGGGCTGCCGGCAAGGCTTGAGTGCTTTCTAATTGCATGCTGGTATTACCTCTGGTTAATGGGAATCCTTCTTTATGGAGTGCACAGAATCAGTTAGTGATGCTTAGAGGGCATTACTAACTAGTCGCACAAAGGAAGAAAAAAATAAGTCAAAGCAATTCCAAAATGTTTAGGAAATAATAGCTTCAGGGGCATAAATCTTATTGATGGCAGATAAAATAGTCCCCGCGCTCTGTCAGACCATTAGCTGCCTTGTTATGATCTCAGGCGTTGCCGTCATGGGGAAGACAGCCCAGAGTTGGAGTTGCTTTGAGCAGAGCAGCAGGTAGCTTTGGCAGCCAGGGTCAGCACAGTGACCAAGCTTCATGTGCATTGTGTGGGATCACGCAGCAGGCTGCCGTACATGTGAAAGGTCACCACTCCATACCTGCCCCTTTGTTGCACCGACAGCCAAAGCTGAAACCTGCTTTCTCCTCGCACGCCTGCTGACTACACAGCTCCCCCCTCAACAGCTTCCACTGTTCACCAGACAAAAGTCTGCAGACTTTTTTTTACTCCGCTACTTTATTTCCACATGTTTCAATTATAGAATGTTTTACTTTTAATTGTTTACTGTATTTTTATCCTTGCGAGGAAAGCCACCCAGACAAATTCCTTATATGTGTAAATACTTGACTGATACAATGTTATTCATTTATTCCACTTAGAAATACAATCTTACAGAGCATTTAAATGGGCTGTTTAAGACAGAACTGCAGATGCTGGAAAAAATGCTGGAGAAACTCAGCGGGTGAGCCAGCATCTATGGAGCGAAGGAATAGGTGACGTTTCGGGTCGAGACCCTTCAAGCATTTTAAACTTGTTTAAGAAGGAACTGCAAATTCTGGAAAATCGAAGGTAGACAAAAGTGCTGGAGAAACTCAGCGGGTGCAGCAGCATCTATGGAGCGAAGGAAATTTCCTTCGCACCATAGATGCTGCTGCACCCGCTGAGTTTCTCCAGCACTTTTGTCTATTTTAAACTTGTTTCTGTTTCTCTTGCAGTTTAAACGCGACATTTTGTAACATAACCATTTATCAGAGTAATCTGATAAACTTCCTTCAATGTGAATATTGGTCATAAAAATGCTGTTGATTCAGGTATTTAATAAATGTTTTGCTCTGCTTTTCTCCCCGTGTTCCACAATGGGATCATCTGAAAGTGTTGTGCGATCTTGTGCTTTGTTACACTGCGAGGGAGAAAGTTGTGTAAATGCCCTTGGTCATCACAGAGCCAGACCATGTAAGATACACACCTCTCTCACTCTCATTCCCACCCATTTGCAATGTGACCCACAAGTGCACACACACTTGATGCTGACAACTGGAGACATTCCTTCCCCAATTTCCTGATGCAACTTCGTCCAACATGTTAAATCCTTGCAAGAAAATAGTTCAGTTTCATCCCAAAATAGAAGTGTTTGCTTTATCGCGCTAACAAAGCGCGGCGATGCTGTGAGCAATTTGCAAGCTGACATATATTTTGAGATTGATACGATGTTTCAGAAGCGAAGCTTGAATCTCAAGGGGCTATTGAAGTAAAGAGCAAATTCTATTTGGAAATTAATAGCGTCTGAGCCGCTGACTGATTGCAGAGAGCAGCGGGGAGGAGGGATGTGTGAGTGTGTGAGTGAGCGTGAGGTTGTGCGGACGGTACAGGTCCCTCTCTCAGTCACAGCCGGGCAGAGAGCGGCAACTCCCTGCTGCTGGAGATTTGTCCGCGCTGTTACCAGCACATTCCCCTCAAAGGGGCAGACACTAACCGCTGTGACTGCCCAGAGCTGTTGATATGATAACTTGATTAGTCCTGGACAACTGACACAGTGGCAGAGAGCAACTCAAAGGAATCTGTGCTCTTAGTCCTTAACCTCTCCTCAGGAGCCGACAAATTATATCTGGTAAATATATCAACCCCCTGTAATCAAACAAATAACTTTCCTGTTAAAGTCTGCACCAATCACAGACTCCTTAGCGCAATGGCAGAAACGTTTTTTTGGAAGCAGGAAGTATATGAAATCTTCTCAGCTGTTTTATAATATTCAGTAACAAATATAACATCACAAGAAAATGTCAACGTTACAAATATCTATATTTAGTAATGAACCAGATACATTCTTCACAATAGTGAATTCTTGCTCATTTTGACCTTGTTTTAAACTAATCCCAACATCAACAGAAGAACCAATTTATAATCTTATTTAGAACTGCACTTGAGCGTGAAAATGTATAGTTTTAATCTATATTTACAAAACGTTACATTTTTCTTGATTGGGAAGAGTGTCAAAGGTTATGGGGAGAAAGCAGGAGAATGGGGTTGTGTGCGTCACGGTGGAGTTGCTGCCTCACAGCGCCAATAGTTTACACTTCTATTGAACAACAAACGTTCAACGCTTTTCACTCACACAGTTTACAGCTTTGCAGCTGAAAGTAGAGATTGTGGGCCTGAAAAACACCGCAACAAGTAAGAATCTCTTTTGCAATTTGCCCCTGTATATGTAGATGACTTTTAAAAGTCGTCATTGTATCTGCTTCCACAGCTTCCTCTGGCAGCTCGTTCCAGATACGGACTACCCTCTGAGTGAAAAGATTGCCCCTGAGGTCCGTCCTAAACCCTCTCACCCGAAGAAGCTGTGTCAGGGTAGACCAGCTGAAAAAAAATTAATTCTCCAGTCTGAAGAAGGGTCTCGACCCGAAACGTCGCCCATTCCTTCTCTCCACAGATACTGCCTGTCCCGCTGAGTTACTCCTGCATTTTGGGTCCACCTTTGATTTAAACCAGCATCTATCTGCAGTTCTTTCCTAAACTAAATTTCATGTCTGAAGAAAGGTCCCACTCCAAACCATCACTCTACAGGTGAATTAAATTAAATTAAATTTATTTATTTATATAGCACATTTTTAGTCAACTTGCATTGACCCCAAAGTGCTTCACATAATTACATCCACACACACAGGCAAAGGTGGGTGAAGTGTCTTGCCCAAGGACACACACACAGGCAAAGGTGGGTGAAGTGTCTTGCCCAAGGACACAACGACAGTATGCACTCCAAGCGGGATTCGAACCAGCTACCTTCCGGTTGCCAGCCGAACACTTAGCCCATTGCGCCATCTGTCGTGCCCAGTGACGCCTGGCCCACTGAGTTACTCCAGCATGTCGTGTTTTACTCAAGTTTCCAGCATCTGCAGTTCATAAGGTCATAAATGATAGGAGAGAAATTAGGCCATTCGGCCCATCAAGTCTAATTGCCTGAATTATTATCCTTTTAACTGCTGTTCTAATAATGATTCACGAACCTTCCATGCAAAACTTCCAATATCAAATGTGTTCCTTGTCAATAGCATTGGCTAACATTGGAACAGCTGGGACTTTTTTCTTTGGAATGTAGGAGGCTGAGGGGTGACCTTATTGAGGTGTACAAGATCATGAAGGGCACGGATAAAGTGAACGCTCACTGTCTTTATCCCAGGGTAGAGGATTCTAACATTAGAGGGCAATTATTATTGCAGAATAACCAAGAGGAATAACAAATTAAATCAACGAGTGAAGTAAATGAGTAAATCTATGAGATGCAGCACGGTGGCGCAGCGGTAGAGTTGCTGCCTCACAGCGCCAGAGACCAGGGTTCAATCCCAACTATGAGTGCTGCCTATACGGAGTTTGTACGTTCTCCCCGTGACCCTCGTGGGTTTTCTCCGGGTGCTCCGGTTTCCTCCCACACTCCAAAGATGTGCGGATTTGTAGGTCGATTAGAATCAGCAAAAGTGCCCCTAGTGTGGAAGATAGTGTGTACACGGTGATCACTGGTCAGCCCGGACTCAGTGGCTGGAGGAACTGTTTCTGCACTGCAAGTCTAAAGTCTAAAGTAGTTAATTAATTTACCTTTGCTGCTCCATTAGTGATGGCCAGGTCTACACACAGTCACATTGAACTGCCACTGAACTGCAATAAGTGTGTTACAGTATTGCTCGGCTATGGTTAGTGGATGAATAACATGTAGAAAGCATCTTATTTAGAAGATAGACACAAAATGCTGGAGTAACTCAGCGGGACAGGCAGCATCTCTGGAGAGAAGGAATGGGCGGTGTTTCTTCAGACTGAAGAAGGGTCTCGACCCGATACGTCGCCCATTCCTTCTCTCCAGAGACGCTGCCTGTCCAGTTGAGTTACTCCAGCATTTTGTGTCTACCTTCAGTGTAAACCAGCATCTGCAGTTCCTTCCTACACAAGCATCTTATTTATGTGGACTAAGCTGGGAGTTTGCGGAGGAACATATAGCTATATACACACACACACACACACACCATATGGAGCGCAGTAACTCAGACATTCTGTGTGTTACCAAACGACAAGGAGTTTTGAGTTCAGTTATGCTGAGAAACAGAACCAAAACACCCTTCAAAATGGGGTTTTGAAAAGGTTCAAAAGGCAGCAAACAAAGGCGTTCCTCTGTATTTGAAGATCCTCTCATTTTATTGTTGCTTTAGACTTTGCAAGGGCTGTGTGTAAAGAGAGGGGCTGCTAAGGTTGCAAGTGGGTGTGTTAATGGTCTCTCGTGAACAATGCAGACACATTCTCAGCAAGCTCATTACTGAACCATCTCAGATGCACGAGCAACATTCCCACTGATTATCATAAATAGCATAAAAACCTCTTTCAGCGTGGAAGCAGGTTCCATCTGTCCTCATGTGTCCTCACCTTAACTTTAAATAACGAATCACTCCCCTCAGACAAAGCGGGGGGGGGGTTGTATCTGAACTCTATACATGTACCCTTGAAAGTTATTCACTACAATATAAACACCGCCACTGGTAAAGGGAATGTTTATTCACTGGCCGGCCCACTTCTTTCATGCGATGCTTTATCAATTGTACATGCTTCACCGTTTTTCTTCCCCATTTTCTATGCTCCCAGAAGTGGTCTAAAAGCATTGCTCCAGCAGCCTGAACTTTGCAAGTGGGCGTTCCACATCAATTGGCTCATCAACCCTTTCTCACACGTTCAGATGCGTGAAAAATATTCCATGGTTCAACACAGACAGGGTCACTGATTGAGACACAGCTCGAAAGTATCACTTTGCAGCATCTTAGCCTTTCTAAAGAGCTTTAGAAGCCTAACCCAGATCCCCGCTCCATCACGGGTACTCACCTCCCCACCATCACAGGGATCTACAGGAGGCTCTGCCTCAAAAAGGCAGCCAGCATCATCAGAGACCCACACCACCCTGGCCACGCTCTCATCTCGCTGCTACCATCGGGAAGAAGGTACAGGAGCCTGAAAACCGTGACCTCCAGGTTCAAGAACAGCTTCTTCCCAACAACCATCAGGCTCTTGAACACTGCACAACACTAACCTCAGCAACTGTGATCTTCCACAGACTGTGTCCGTGGTTCAATCAATCAACCTTTATTGTCATCTTGCAAAGCAACAATTGTACAGTGCAAAATGAGAAGACGTTTCCCAGGGAATACAGGAGCATCGCACATAAAACTCAAACATTTCACACATTATAAAAACAATAAAAACAAGCCAGTGCCTGATAAAACAGTACGAATAGTTATAAAGTGCAGGTAAAAACAGCAACATTAAATACAGGAAAAACAGTCATAAAATGTCCAGGGCAGCTGATTTAAATGGCCAGTGCCAGAGTTATTAAATTGTCAGTGCAAGGCAGCAGAATCAGGTGGAGTGACTGTTTAGCAGCCTCACAGCCTGTGGAAGGAAGCTGTTTAGCAGTCTGGTTGTCCGGGCTTTGATGCTACGGTATCTCTTACGGTATCAGTTGCGATACCGACTGGGGTTTTACACTATCATGGTTACCTAGTATCACTGATTATTGATTTATTGTATGAATTATTATTGAACATTTATCTGTGTGTTATTGCTTTTACGGGCCTGTTAAGGTGCAGCAAGTAAGAATATCAGAGTTCTGTTGCCGGTACACAGGACAATTAAACTCTATTGAGAAGACCCAGTTGTGATCTCACCATAACCCTGTGTTGCTGCAGAAAGACAGCTCTACTCTTGGCATGAATCTTCTTGCAATGAAGGCAAATGTACCATTGCCCTTGTGACAACCTGCCTGTCTGTGGTGGTCTTCGTGCATCTTACATGAAAATACACTGGAATCTAAGAACAGCAGAACTTCATATTGTCTCGCTACTTAAAAACGGTTCTGCATTTCTGAAATAAACATTTTTCAACTACAGCAGCAGTTCCCCCCCACCCTCCCTCAACCTCCCTCACCCACTCCCTACTGAACTACTACCTCATCATCACCATCGGCGATCACTCGAAACGAGTATGACTATCATCTCATGGAGGACGCCTGTGCGTCTTCTTCTCTTCTTCTTGCGAATGAAACATAAACCAAAGGAATAGTTAGATCTCAAGCCGGGTGTTGAGCAGCCAGGTTGTTGTCTCTGTTGGCGTCAATGTCTGCCAGGCCCTGAGCTCCATTTGGTGGGTGGTAGAGCGGGCACCCAGAGATGACATGGTTGGCTGTCTGTTGTTCTGCTCCGCATTCCCAGGCTGGGCAGGCGGAGCCCCCATCTCCACATGCTGGCATTGAAACGCCCAACTTCAGTGCCAAGTCTGTTGAGCTTCACCCATGCTCCTCTGGGGAGGTCAGACCCTGGACAGCTTTCATCTGGTGAAGTGCGTGACTTTGTTTAACTACTATCTACCTCATTGGTGGCTCTCTTCTATCCTTGATCAGACTTTGCTGGCTTTACCTTGCATTTTCGGCCCGAAACGTTGCCTATTTCCTTCGCTCCATAGGTGCTGCTGCACCCGCTGAGTTTCTCCAGCACTTTTGTCCACATTCCTTTATCATGTATCTGTACACTGTAAATGGATTGATTGTAATCATGTATTGTCTTTCCGCTGACTGGTTTGCACGCAACATAAGCTTTTCACTGAAACTCGGTACACGTGACAATAAACTAAACTAGACTCAACTAAACTAAAACTAAACTAAACTAAATCTAATCACATGCCACTGAGAGGCAAAGGTGTTCACAGATGCAGAGAAAACAATGTCTGTTTGTGGGTAATGGAGGCATAGAAGACATTTAGACAGATTGACTGGACTGGACAAATGATAGATTCTGAATTAGAGCTCATTAACACATTAAACGAAGGGAATTGTCACTGATTTGAAGAATATACAGTCTCCATCTCAGCTCATCTGAAGTTGCAAAACACAGCTGGATTGCAACGTGCTCTCCACAACATAGACTTTCAAATGTATGTCTGACATGTGCCCACAACATAGACTTTCAAGCACTACGGGTGCTGTCTGTACAGAGTTTTACGTTCTCCCTGTGACCTGTGTGGGTTTTCTCCGGGATCTTCGGTTTCCTCCCACACCCCAAAGACGTGCAGATTTGTAGCTTAATTGGCCTGGTATAAATGTAAATTGTCCCCAGTGTGTGTAGGATGGTGTTAATGTGCGGGGTGGGCGACCAGCAATCCCCTGGGCCTGTCCCACTTAGGCGATTTTTTAGGCAGCTATGCATAACATGTTACAAAACTTACCTTCAGCTGCGCTGCAGTTCTGCCGCTGGCCGGGTGCGTTACTTTGGGACCTTTGAGGGGGGGGGGGCGGGATTAAAATGTAGTTTTCTACTGCCTGATGGAGGGGGATTTCCTCGGGCTGCTAGCTGCTGATGAAAAATCGATCCGACTTCTGTGCCCGACTTTTTTTTTTTATGGCGAGCCAATTTAATAATTTGATTAAAATACAAAGGAACTTAAAACGCCCTCAACGCCTACAATGTGACGGATCGCAAGAATGGGACAAAACAAGTAATAAGTCGTTTATTTTACATATAAACTTGCTTCTTGGGATGGCTTTAATCTAATTTTACGTTGCGAAAATGTGATTTGGGCCCCATACGAACCGGCAGTGTTTTTGGGGTTCAAATTAACCGCAAGTGCAACGTTCCAATCAATCGCGTTCCAGAAAAACCCACTCGCAAGGTGATTTAAATGCTCTTTTTTTTGGACAATCATGTCATAAGAGCATCTAAATCGTCTATATTTTGTGTTATTGTCTACCCATAGTCAATATTTTTATACTAAATATCAGTTTTAGTCCCATGTATTGTGCAAAAAAAAATTGTTTTTGATTATATTGAGTGGATGTTTCTAGATTAATTTATGGGAATTAAACATCAAATTCCTTCCATCTAGCATATAAATTCATGACAGTGAGATATAAAACTCATGTTATATTGTGAATTCTTGTGTGAATGGGATTAGCTTGTAATTTGGATACTTAGGCTATTTAAAAAATATATCCTTTTCTTAAGAAATGGAATCTACAGGAAATTGTTAATGGGAAAGTAGTGGGCAGAAAGGCATGTCATGCATGGTTTGAAGAGCAAAAACCTGTAGTTTACAATGCCAAAATTGAAAAGTTGAGGAAAAACAAGGTGTACAGAGTTGCTTATTGGTTACAATCTGTGGAGTATGATGATGCTACTGATTATGATATGCCAATGTACCAGCTAGCAACTGATCTTCTCCATAAAGACTTGGTCTATTGCTAGAAATTGTAATTTATTTACCTATCTGTTACGGACTTACAGCATATAATACAATAATGTTAAAGTTCTGATCTTGAGAATATCACATTTTTGAATTTTCAAGGCAGTCTGGGTGTTTATTACTATTTCCGTCACAACGGTCAATTTTGTAATTAGCTACAATTAGGTAATTAACTAATTATATGCTTTAATTTCAGGTCATCCAAGTAAGATGTTTTATATTTGTTTCAGAATGCTTCAATCTATAATAACTGAAAATTTAATTCAGTTCTCTTAATTTTTAAGAAAGTTATGGGCTTTTGACTGTCCTCGATCATAGCATTTGTGTTAAGTCAATGGAAAAGCAATAGGGAACAAGATGCTAATTTCCGAGTATGAAAATGGCCATAACCTTTTTAATAGTGAAGATATGAAAGTGAATTAGGTGTCAGATTAAACTTCTTTTTATGCTTTATCTGATGGGATAAATTGCAGACTTGATTTTTTAAATCTCAAAATTTTGTAACATTGCTACTACAGGCGACTATTTTGTCGCCACATGTTCGCCGGCGGTCGCCGGGAGTCGTCTCCTCAGTCACGCAAAAAGTCGTAGCATCTTTCTGGTCTACGCTTAATTTTCAACATGTTGAAAATTTTTCGACAACATTGGGTTTGACGCCAATGAGCGTAGCTTGACTTCTCGTGACGTACGTGCTGTCGTAGGTTGTCGCCCGGATGACGTAGGTTGTCGCCGGTTTTTCGGCGACCTGCTACAACTATGACAGTCGCCGGCAGTTTCCTAAACAAATCGCCAAGTGGGACAGGCCCATAACACTATCCTACACACACTACAGCTGTATCTCTAAACTAAACTAAACTAAACTAAACTAATATGTTTTGAAGCAAATAGGGGTGTTTCATTTAATTAATTAGCTGCTGGAATTCATCACAACTGCCAGTAAGAGGGAGGTGTGTTTAAATAGTAATTCTATCCCACTTGAGTGCGGAGTGAGTTCCTCAGGTGGCGGGCGCAGACAGCTACACAAAGCGTAGCTGATGACGGAAACTAATACCTGCCCCGTACACCCGCCTGCCCTGTGTGATGGCCCGCTGGTGCTAGCTGCTCTCTGACCTGTTTACCAAGCAAGCTGCTCAGATTTCCAGCACCAACAACAGACAAAGGATGAAGCTGCGGCCCAGGTTCACCTCTAACCTGCTCATCATTCCACCTCCAGAGGGGATCCACTGTAATTATCACCAATGATGCCAAACACAAAGAGACAACTCTCTCTTCTGTAACACTGACAACATCCAAATCACCACATTTCATCAGAGTCACACAGCACGAAAACAGGCCCTTCGGCCCAACTCATCCATGTCGATCAAGATGCCTTTTAGTTTAAGGTAAACACAAAACTCAGCGGGACAGGCAGCATCTCTGGAGAGAAGGAATGGATGACGTTTCGGTTCCAGATGCTTCTTAGTTTAGTTTAGTTTAGGGATACAGCGCGGAAATAATCCCTTCGGCCCACCGAGACCGTGCCGACCAGCGATCCCCGCACACTAACACTATCCTGCACAATAGGGACAATTTTACATTAAACCAAGCCAATTAACCTACAAACATGCATGACTTTGGAGTGAATAAATGAATGAATAAGTTTATTGGCCAAGTATTCACATACAAGGAATTTGCCTTGGTGCTCCGCCCGCATGTGACAACGACATACAGTGACAGTTAGCAATGACACATAAAACATTAAACATTAATAATAAAACATTATTGATTAAACATGTGAATTACATAAAATACCAGAGCAAAAGGAGGCTACAGACTTTTGGTTATTGAGTAGAGCTACTACTCGTGGAAAAAAACGCTGTTTTTATGTCTGGCTGTGGCAGCTTTGACAGTCCGGAGTCGCCTTCCAGAGGGAAGTGATTCAAAGAGTTTGTGGCCAGGGTGAGAGGGGTCAGAGATGATCTTACCCGCTCACTTCCTGGCCCTTGCAGCGTACAGTTCGTCAGTGGAGGGAAGATCACAACCAATAACCTTCTCAGCTGATCGGTGTGGAAGGAAACCAGAGCTCCCGGAGAAAACACACGCATGTCACGGGGAGAACGTACAAACTCCGTACAGACAGCACCCATAGTCATCATAGACATTCCACATTCCATTGGGCAGAGGCAGCAAAGCAGAGCACAGAATGTCGCCAATAACCCTGTACATTCTGTGTTTGTTACTCAGTGAATGATTCCCTGTGGATGGGATTATCATCATTAGGCTGAACAATAGCTGATGACATGCAGGTGAAGTCACATCACAAACCAATCAAGTGGCTGTCGTTAGAATGTCAGTAAACTGAAAGGAATGTTTGATTTATTGATTGAACAATACAACACGAGATCAGGCCCTTCGGCCCTCTGAGTCCATGCCGACCATCGATCACCCGTTTCCACTAGTCTGAACAAGAGACCTGACCCGGAACATCACCTATCCATGTTCTCCACAGATGCTGCCTGACCCGCTGAGTTACTCCAGCACGTGTGAAACGTCACCTATCCATGTTCTCCACAGATGCTACCTGACCCGCTGAGTTACTCCAGCACTCTGTGACACAATAGTTCTATATTATCCCACATTCTCATCATGAAGGGGGATTTTACAGAGGACCAATTATCCTACAAACCTGCACGTCTTTGAGATGTGGAAGGAAACTGGAGCACCCGGAGGAAACCAACGCGGTCACAGGGGGAACGTGCAAACTCCACACAGACAACACCCGAGGTCAGGATCGAAGCCGGGTCTCTGGTCACCTATCCCTTCTCTCCATAGATGCTGCCTCGCCCGCATTCTCCAGCATTTTCGTCTGCCTTCAATTTATCCAGCATCTGCAGTTCTTTCTTAAACAACGATAGTCCGATGGTCACCAATGAGGTAGATAGTCGTTCAGGACTGCTCTCTCGTTAGGGTAGGATGCAATTAGCCCTGTGCGTGAACTCCACCATCAGCTGTGTGTGTGTCACAGAACTGGGTGATGTGTCGTTCAGTTCACACCCGCACAGTATCTTCTCACAAGAGTCGGCACATTTTTCCTAACATGTGGCATCATGTTAACATCAGACTATGCGTCAAGGGGAAAGAAGTCTGTGATTGCTTCAATGTGTCGCAGCTTGAAGCAATAATCATTTTTCCAGTATTTAATCAATGTGATGATTGTGAATTGCATTTTAGACAATCATTAAAAGAAATAACAAACCTCTGAATTTTATTCAGTATTAATTTAACAATCAGTTGTGGTTTGGAAAGATGGCTCAACGAAAGACTCATATAAACTCAGTAAAAGACATAAAAAGATTAAATTCACCTGCAGATAAGCCCCTGTTTACGTAAACATTCATGGAATCTTTGTGACAAAGACATGCTATTCCATAAATGCACAATTTTCTATTCCATTCAAAATGCACTGTTTTTACATGAAGAATGCAGGTTGAAAATCTGCCACAATTTCTCAATGATTATAAAGTGTAACCAGTAATCAAGGGCCACTCACATCCCGGTCATCCTCTATTTCCTTCCTCTTCCGTCAGGCAGGAGGTACAGAAGCTTGAAAGCGCGCACCGCCAGGAACAGCTTCTTCCCGTTATCAGACTACTGAACGTTTCAGTCTGAAGAAGGGTCTCGACACAAAACGTCACCCATTCCTTCTCTCTGGAGACGCTGAGTTACTCCAGCATTTTGTGTCTATGTTTGCTTCTCCCATAAGCTAGGGTGCAGTCTCCATCTTCCAACCTACCTCATTGCAAATGCGGCACTTTTTCACTGGAACTGTAGCAGTGTTACACTGTATTCTGCACTCTGGTGTATTTCTCATTGCACTCCCTGTTGTGCTTGTGTGTGCTTGAATGTATTTGTGTACAGTAACGCTCGGTTTAATTAGACAACACGTAAACAAAAGCATTTAAGGGCACCACGGTGGCGCAGCGGTAGAGTTGCTGCCTTACAGTGCTTGCAGCGCCAGAGATCCGGGTTCCATCCTGACTACGTGTGCGGTCTGTACGGAGTTTGCACGTTCTCCCCATGACCTGCGTGGGTTTTCTCCGGGAGCTCCAGTTTCCTCCCACACTCCAAAGACGTGCAGGTTTGTAGGTTAATTGGCTTGGTATAAATGTAAAATTGTCCCCAGTGTGTGTAGGATAGTGTTAGTGTGCGGGGATCGCTTGTCGGCACGGACTTTTGTGGGACGAAGGGCCTGTCTCCGCGCATAAAAATGTCACTGCACCTCGGAACACATGACAATGATAAACCAACTCCAACCTGCCCTGCACTCCTGATCTCACGCAAGTCCCTGCATTACAATATTACTCCCACGTTTAGTCTGCACGGTCGCTATAATCACCATCTCTCAGTTCAGATTTAGCATCATCATTCTACATGAGGAACAACACTGCAGTTTTCTAACAAGCTGGTCCCACATGGACATCAAACCTAATGCCCCGGAAGTGTTTTACATCAGCCCCAGCACTGTCCCCTACACCAGGAGTCTCATCTCTCTCATCTATCTTCTCACAGTCTATCTGCCCGTAGCCTGATCCAAAGGCACAGCCTGTAGAAGATCAGAGTTGCTGAGGTTAGTGTTGGGCGGTGCTCCAGAGCCTGATGGTTGCTGGGCAGAAGCTGTGTCACCACCGCACTGGAGATATCCTGGCTCCAGGTCTCCTGAATAACATGACCATACATCCAAAGATAGACACCAAATTCCTTTATTCCTTCTCTCTAGAGATGCTGCCTGTCCAGCTGAGTTACTCCAGCATTTGGTGTCGATCTTTGGTTTAAACCAGCATCTGCAGTTCCTTCCTTGACACTGACCATACATCCAGATCAGTTCATACCCAACAAACTATTTCAAATCAATTCACTCTGGATGGAGAGAATGAAATGTTCCCAGCTCTCTCGGAGGCTTACAGCACCGAAACAGGCCCTTCGGCCCGTCTTGTCTATGTTGACAAAGATGCCCCATTTAAGCCAACCCACGTTTGGCCCATATCCCTCTAACCCTTTCCTATCCAAGGGCCTTTTAAATCTTATAGTCACAGTGTGGAAACAGGCCCTTCAGCCCAACATACCCCCACTGACTAACATGTCCCATCTACACATCCCATCTGCCCGCATTTGGCCCACATCCCTCCACACCTGTCCTGTCCAAGTCCTGTCATTGTACCTGCCTCACCTGTCTCCTGTGGCAGTGTCTGCAGGTCCCGGTGCCTCTAATTGTTCACCTGTGTTCGGCATGTGTAACTGGTGACTGTTAGCATGTGTGAGACCGAGTGGCTCTCACCCACCAGAGGGAGAGAGAGAGAGAGAGAGAGAAAGAGAGAGACCCAGGACCTTGCGGGGACCGTGAGCAAAACACACAGTGCCGGAGGAACTCAGCAGGTCAGGCAACGTCTGTGGAGGGAATGGGGTGATGACGTTTCGGGTCAGGACCTTTCTTCAGATTGTGGTGGAGAGCTAGGCAGTGCAGGAAATACTCTGTGTATAACTGAGGATCAGCTGGGAGGACAAACGCACCAACATCAGCGTTTTGGAGGAAGCCAACATGACCAGCATCACCACCACAATAATGCAGCACCATCTTCGATGGATTGGCCATGTCATCCGCATGTCCAACACACGTCTCCCTAAACACATCCTGTACTCTCAACTGAAGGAAGGTCGGCGAGCCCCCGGCGGGCCAAAGAAACGCTTCAAGGACAACATCAAGAATAGTCTGAAGAAATTCCACATCACATCGAGCAACTGGGAGCACATTGCACTGGACAGGCGCTCCTGGAGGAAATCCGTGCAGGAAGGAGCTGCAC